>NC_069500.1:648124989-648132489 GCF_027579735.1 Bombina bombina | reverse complement strand
GTCAATAGGATGAGAGCAACTGAAATCCTATTGGCTGATTTGAATAGCCAATAGAATTTTAGTAGCTCTTATCCTATTGGCTGATTTGAATTTGAAGGCTTAAATCAGCCAATAGGAATTCAAGGGACACTCCATGGCTCCGCGGTCGCCGGTCTAAAGTTCCAGGCTCGCCGGTCTTCAGCTCCACCCTCCGCTTCGCGCCGGCTGGTTCCTGGAAGAAGAAAGAAGAGGTCGCCGCTTGGAAGAAGACTTCACCGCCTGGAAAAGGACCTTCTCCGCTGGACTTCAGGACAGGTGAGGACCACTTGGGGGTTAGACTTAGGGTTTTTTAAAGGACTTTTGTTTTTTTTATTTTATTTAGATAGGGTGGGCAGTAAAAGAGCTGAATGCCCTTTTAAGGGCAATGCCCAACAAATGCCCTTTTCAGGGCAATGGGTAGTTTAGGGTTTTTAGTGTTAGGTTATTTTATTTGGGGGGTTTGGGGGTTGTGTATTTTCTTGAAAAAGGCTCTTTTAAGGGCTACTGGTAGTTTATTAGATTAGGGGATGTTTTTATTTTAGGGGGGATTTTTTATTTTTATAGGGATTAGGTATAATTTTTGTAAAATTTGGTAATTTTCTTAATTATTTTCTGTAATCTTAGATTTTTTTATTTTCTGTAATTGTAGTTTATAGGGACAGTCTACTCCAGAATTTTTATTAGACTGTCCCTTTAATTTATACTTAGTTTATTTGTATTTTTAAAGTAGTGTTAGGTTTTTTTAATTTAGTAGTAACTTTAGTATTTTGAAAATTAGGTAATTTGGGTTCATTTAGGGGGTGTTAGGTTAGGGGTTAGGGTTTATTGCATTGTGGGCTATGATGGTTTAGGGGTTAATACTTTAATAGGTTTATTGCGCTGTGGGCTTTGGCAGTTTAGGGGTTAATACTTTAATAGGTTTATTGCGTTGTGGGTTAATGGCGGATTAAGGGTTAATAGTTTTAATAGGTTGTTTGCGATGTTGGGTTGGCAGATTTAGGGGTTAAAAATGGAGTAAGATTTCTCAATTTTTGGAATGTAAGTCCTTGCGCTGGATTGGATAGGATACGAAACCTGTGCATGTAATGGGGCCCGTGGCCTGTTTGGGACGCCTGAGGACAGGTTTGAAAAACAGCGCTCTAATGCAAAATGTATCCAGGTTTTTGTTTTTTTATGTTTGCAACTATGTAGACAGAATGTCATGTAAGTTAAAGGGACATAATACTTGTATGCTAAATCACTTGAAACTTATGCAGTATAACTGTAAAATGCTGACAGGAAAATATCACCTGAGCATCTCTATGTAAATAAAGAAGATATTTTACCTCATAACTTCCTCAGCTCAGCAGAGTAAATGCTGTGTAAAAAGTTATCTTTCAGTTACTGTCCAGCTGCAGGTAATGAAAATAAAATGAAGAAATGAACTGCAGCCAATCAGCATCAGCAGTGCTGAGGTCATGAACTCTTTTACTGTGATCTCATAAGATTTCATAGTAAACTTCCTTAAACTGAATAGGGAAATAATATTAGTGTGCACGAAGCTCACTCCCTTGGCTGTCCCGGGACAGACATACTGATTTGCTGCTTAAAGTCCTTTATAATGGGATGTGAATACTTAGGAAATTTTGAGGTAAAATATCTTTCTTTTATACATAGAGATGTTCAGGTGATATTTTCTACTCAGCTTTTTACAGCTATGCTGCATCACTTTCAAGTGCTTCAATTAGGTATCATGGCCCTTTAAGGTAGCACTACAAATTATGCTATTTTTAACTATGCTACACTGAATGAGAGTGTATATGCTAATAAGTTATTTCTAGACATGTGCACAGGCGAAAAATTCAGTTCAACCACATCTTTCGGACCCAATATTAAGAAAATCTAGTTTTCCACATAATAGGCTGCCATGCTATTTTGTATTCGTTTCGGTTTAAGTGAAACAAATACTGAATGTTCGTTAAACATTTACATTTGTTTTCGTTAAATTAATATACATATTCCTTTGCTACAGATCCCCTGCAGCATTACATATTTACCTATTGCATGCTCAAGACTCGCACTAATCCCGACCCTTCTTCACAGAGCTCCAGGATGCACTGATAGGAGACTTAGCATGGCGGATCCCAGGGCCTGCGCTAAATAACGTTCACATCCTGCTCGCTAAAGGTACGTATTTTTACCCTTAAGGTAATTAAAAAGAAACAAATGAATACTGATTCATTTTGTCAGTATTTCTTAATTTTCCTTAAATTTTGTAGTGTATTCGTTCGGATATTTGTGTTGTTTTCACACAAAACGAATGCACGTGTCTAGTTATCAGTATGCAAACTGCTTTTTAAACATAAACCTATTCTATAATATATTAGCAGAATGGGTGATTATTGCAAAGTGACTTCTATTCAAATACATCTGTCTTTGGATATTATTGACTATAGTTATTTACTTATGTTTAACCCCTTATGGACCAATGACTAAATTATTCCGTCATGGAACCATTGAGCAAACTGAAGCTGTGTCCTTAAGGGGTTCATGCACATTTAACAATTCCTGTTATGAGCATAGAAACCTGGTAGCATTTATTATTTCTATGAATTTTCATGATTTTTTTTAAATGCTATTCCAAAATGATCAATCAAAATGAATCTTTCAAACACGTTTTATGTAGAATTAGCTGGAGTGTGTAGGATAGCAATTTCAAGACACAACATATGTTTTCTTCATTATGCACAAGTGTAGCAGAAGACTGTGCCACATTTTTGGAAAAGCAATTAAAGAACTTGGACTGCAGTTCATATAACTTAAGGATCTGAGAATAAAGAAACAAAATCAAGAGTGATAATACCAGTTGTATTCTAAATAACTAATTCAACTTCTATCTACAAACTAATGCAATGCATGTTAGAGATAACTATTCTTAATCGGTGGAGGAAGCAAATACAAAATCTGTAATACGGGATCAGATCCATCTAAATGTTTAAGTAATAGCTAACCTAAAGTATCTGACCACTGACTGCAAACAAACCATCTATTTCACAAAGCACAACTGAGTCTCATTTCACTCTCCCAGCTCACCTAAAGTTACATTTACATTTTTTATAAATCTGCTTGCATATTTTTTCCCCTTCAAATTAAAATTTGAAAAGTAAATTAGAATTATCTCTGTAACAAACTTGCTTTTGAAAAAAATGCATCATGGGTAACAGTTCCAGTGCATGAGCTTGGAGAACACGTGAGAAAAGTGATCACAGAATGTGTAATAACCTTCTTCAAAAGCATTTTTACAAACAAAGCAGAATTTGAAATTATCTACTCTGGGTTTCATACCCCTTTAACCAATGAAAAATACATACAAATAGTTTATTTCATCAGATAGAGCATGCAATTTTAAACAACTTTCTATTTACTTGCAACCAGTTTGTAAGCCTTATAAGTCACAACACTTTTGATCTCAATATAGTTGAACTTTTATTGTACTTCTGGTTTATCAAAATAATTTAAGATAGAGTACCTTATCACTTAACTTGTTTAGAATCCCAGATCAGCCTTTTCCTTTTTGATCACTATTAACTGCAACGCCGACATGTGGGAGGCATATTGAGCTCATAGCAGGACTCAAGAGATAGGATCTACTTTGACCCAAAATTGGAAGGAGTAAGGTTTTAATAATATACCACAGGGTTTTCATGGATATTAGAGAGAGGTATGCGATTAGTATTAAGATAAATTATTTTCATTATGGGTATATTTGGATACCAGGTCCAATGTTGCCAATTAGAAATAATCCTAGTCTACCTAAATCTATATGATTACTATGTTTAATATTTACCACATAGACCTGAACTTACGTTGCTACAATGCTGGCAGTCTTATTTGTTAGTTTAACACTAGATTTTATGCTTTGACAGCCACCCAAGGTGGATTATTTTCTTAAATATATTGATCAAATTGACTGGGTCTGCATTGTCTGCGGCCAAGACAGTGCAGTCGCTATTTAACCATATACTGTCTAAGATTTATATGAGGACCCCCACGAATCAGATGCTATAATTTGCAAAATATATGATAATAGTTCAGAGCCCTTATGTAGTTCATGTCAGCCTACCTCTCCTCCCCATAACTCACCAGACTAACTCCAAATTTCTTATTATCTGTTTATGGCTGCTATAGATAAGTTTAATAAATACATATTTTCAGCAGTCTCTATTCAATAATACTTTATTGAAACTTATGTAAATACTAATTGCAAGGTATGCTCTGCTCTATACTCATCTCCTTGTATTAGCCTATGAGAAGAGCTTCCACAAACCCATACTCCACTATAAAGATACAGGGAGTGCAGAATTATTAGGCAAGTTGTATTTTTGAGGATTAATTTTATTATTGAACAACAACCATGTTCTCAATGAACCCAAAAAACTCATTAATATCAAAGCTGAATAGTTTTGGAAGTAGTTTTTAGTTTGTTTTTAGTTATAGCTATTTTAGGGGGATATCTGTGTGTGCAGGTGACTATTACTGTGCATAATTATTAGGCAACTTAACAAAAAACAAATATATACCCATTTTAATTATTTATTTTTACCAGTGAAACCAATATAACATCTCAACATTCACAAATATACATTTCTGACATTCAAAAACAAAACAAAAACAAATCAGTGACCAATATAGCCACCTTTCTTTGCAAGGACACTCAAAAGCCTGCCATCCATGGATTCTGTCAGTGTTTTGATCTGTTCACCATCAACATTGCGTGCAGCAGCAACCACAGCCTCCCAGACACTGTTCAGAGAGGTGTACTGTTTTCCCTCCTTGTAAATCTCACATTTGATGATGGACCACAGGTTCTCAATGGGGTTCAGATCAGGTGAACAAGGAGGCCATGTCATTAGATTTTCTTCTTTTATACCCTTTCTTGCCAGCCACGCTGTGGAGTACTTGGACGCATGTGATGGAGCATTGTCCTGCATGAAAATCATGTTTTTCTTGAAGGATGCAGACTTCTTCCTGTACCACTGCTTGAAGAAGGTGTCTTCCAGAAACTGGCAGTAGGACTGGGAGTTGAGCTTGACTCCATCCTCAACCCGAAAAGGCCCCACAAGCTCATCTTTGATGATACCAGCCCAAACCAGTACTCCACCTCCACCTTGCTGGCGTCTGAGTCGGACTGGAGCTCTCTGCCCTTTACCAATCCAGCCACGGGCCCATCCATCTGGCCCATCAATACTCACTCTCATTTCATCAGTCCATAAAACCTTAGAAAAATCAGTCTTGAGATATTTCTTGGCCCAGTCTTGACGTTTCAGCTTGTGTGTCTTGTTCAGTGGTGGTCGTCTTTCAGCCTTTCTTACCTTGGCCATGTCTTTGAGTATTGCACACCTTGTGCTTTTGGGCACTCCAGTGATGTTGCAGCTCTGAAATATGGCCAAACTGGTGGCAAGTGGCATCTTGGCAGCTGCACGCTTGACTTTTCTCAGTTCATGGGCAGTTATTTTGCGCCTTGGTTTTTCCACACGCTTCTTGCGACCCTGTTGACTATTTTGAATGAAACGCTTGATTGTTCGATGATCATGCTTCAGAAGCTTTGCAATTTTAAGAGTGCTGCATCCCTCTGCAAGATATCTCACTATTTTTGACTTTTCTGAGCCTGTCAAGTCCTTCTTTTGACCCATTTTGCCAAAGGAAAGGAAGTTGCCTAATAATTATGCACACCTGATATAGGGTGTTGATGTCATTAGACCACACCCCTTCTCATTACAGAGATGCACATCACCTAATATGCTTAATTGGTAGTAGGCTTTCGAGCCTATACAGCTTGGAGTAAGACAACATGCATAAAGAGGATGATGTGGTCAAAATACTCATTTGCCTAATAATTCTGCACTCCCTGTATGTTCATATCTACCACTATGTTTCCCTAGCTAATCGAATGTACCATAACTCCTAGGCCTATGCCAATGTTGTTCTTCTCGCCCTGCCAGATTATCCCTTACAGAAGGCTAGGGTAGTTATATTTGATGGTCATCTCAACAGATCTATGAGTAATAATGGATGTTGCTTTCTCTGTTATTTGTTACGGTTTCTTTAGTTGTAGTTTAATCCATTTGTAACACAAATATTTTACATATTTTAAGTTTATCAGATATAACATACCTCATATAAATATAAAGAAGAAAAAAAAAGGTTCATCATTTGAGATCCAAAAGTGTTCTCCTCCTACTTGTGAATACCTTCTATAGAGCTACATTCTTCATCAGGAGATCCATAAGTGGCCTCATATTTCTTAATGAAGGTATGTAATGTGATATGCGAAGGAAATGCTTATCAATATTTTCAAAATTTGTCATATGGATTATTCAATGTACATTTTCTTTCATGTTTGTTGTTTGTAGCGAATTGTCTTTGTATTGTGTAATTACATATGTTTGATTGTATGCCTCGCACTGAACTTCAATAAAAAATAAATAAATAAATAAATGAAGCATATACGCTAAAAATGTCCTATTACTTTGGGCTGTTTAGTTTAGAAAACGTGTGGACATAGACTTTTATGCCGCTATTTAAAAAGTCTCATCTAGATCCTTAAGATCGTTCAAAGCAGAGGAGAGTCTCTAAGACTGCTTGAGAAAGGCTGTTTTAACAGCTGAAACGCATAGCAGGGTCACGCTACAGTGAGAGAGAACGAAGACACAGCATGATCTTGTCCAAGAAGCTCAAGAGGCCAGTACACACCCCCAGAAGTCACATGACTGGAGCGAGCGGCTTGGGAGCTAAACACCTTCACATCACTCGCATTTGGCTGACATAGAGGTCGACTACAACAGGGTCTGAGCAAAAGCAGGCAAGACTGCTAGAAGGTACCGTTACGATAAAGCAATTACTGGTAATTTGCAAATATCCAAATATTGGATTTGGCGACAAATTTGATTCACTAAGATAACGTGTGGGCTCTCCTCTGCTTTGAGCAATCTTAAGAATCTAGATGAGACTTCTTAAATAGTGGCATAAAAGTCTATGTCCACACGTGTTCTAAACTGAGCGGTCCCGAGTAATAGGACATTTGTAGCATATATGCTTAATTTATTTATTTTTCACATTCTGTTTGTTATAATTAATTATATGTATGCTTGCTAGGTTTGATTTTAATGAATTTTATTTGAGTAAAGTGATTATTATTTACAAATCTTGTGTGTAAAATTATTAACATTTTGTACCTACTGAGTTTTTAGACTTTACTTAGGTGTAACAGGCGCACTCAAAAAAAAAACTTTTTTTTTGTTTCACAGGTCGGTGTTCTCCCCAGGACCTTTTTAGTGGGTGCATTACCCAGCTGATTTTTCTCACCGCCCGGCTAACATTTTAGTCAATATTAAGCTAAAATAAGCTAATATTAAGTGTTCAATTTGTATTGCACAAATTATCATTAAATACATTTATGTTAAATTATACAATTAATTTGTGCTTTGTATGGCAGAAAATGAT
>NC_069500.1:648082489-648119989 GCF_027579735.1 Bombina bombina | reverse complement strand
TCAGTGGTATCTGCATCAGTATAATAACACCCAGCACTATATAATGACACAGTAGTGACACTGGCACATGGGTATAGCCAGAGGAGGGCTGGTTATAGGATCAGTGGTATCTGCATCAGTATAATAACACCCAGCACTATATAATGACACAGTAGTGACACTGGCTCATGGGTATAGCCAGAGGAGGTCTGGTTATAGGGTCAGTGGTATCTGCATCAGTATAATAACACCCAGCACTATATAATGACACAGTAGTTACACTGGCACATGGGTATAGCAAGAGAAGGGCTGGTTATAGGATCAGTGGTATCTGCATCAGTATAATAACACCAAGCATTATATAATGACACAGTAGTGACACTGGCACATAGGTATAGCAAGAGAAGGGCTGGTTATAGGATCAGTGATATCTGCATCAGTATAATAACACCAAGCACTATATAATGACACAGTAGTGACACTAGGCACATGGGTATAGCCAGAGGAGGGCTGGTTATAGGGTCAGTGGTATCTACAGGAGTATAATAACACCCAGCACTATATAATGACACAGTAGTGACACTGGAACATGGGTATAGCCAGAGGAGGGCTGGTTATAGGATCAGTGGTATCTGCATCAGTATAATAACACCCAGCACTATATAATGACACAGTAGTGACACTGGCACATGGGTATAACCAGAGGAGGGCTGGTTATAGAATCAGTGGTATCTGCATCAGTATAATAACACCAAGCACTATATAATGACACAGTAGTGACATTGGCACATGGGTATAGCCAGAGGAGGGCTGGTTATATAATCAGTGGTATCTGCATCAGTATAATAACACCCAGCACTTTAAAATAATGTTTTTAATTTCAAATGTACCTTGGTGTCCTTCACTAAGGTCTGTACTTTGGAAAATGTCCACCACAGCCTTTGTCTGTGCCTACCCCTGGTTAAAACCGTAACGCAAAACTCGTAATCTAACTGAATGATAATAACAGCAACAACAGGCCTCTATACCATTATTGATTCACATGTTAGATCCAACATAACAAAACGAATGGAAAGAAGATAAAGGAGATTAGGGAATAATTGTAAGCAATAACCCAGGAACTGGACAATCTGCGAATGCCCCTTGGAAATAATATCACAATGAAAGGTAAAATTGTAACACAATATTAACCATCTCAATTAACCCCTTTGCGTAGTATATGCCGTTTAGCAGGCACTAAATGAACATTGTCTAACATACAATATTTTATTTCGAGACTGGAGAGCCCTTGCAAAGCAGAGCATTTTCTTTCTACACTGAAATGTCTCTTTAACAGCAGAGCATACACTTCTCTTATTTGCCAAAGCTGCTGGTGACTGGTTTTAGTCATAGTAAATAAATATTTTCATGCCGTTTCTGAGGAATTTCTCTTCTCCCGCCTTGTAAATCCATTTACCACAACAGCTTATTGCTTTAAGCTACAATGAGACTAAGCTGTCTGCTAGCTACTAAGCATTTTGCCAGCCTCCAACATCCGAGTGCAGCTGGCATGTATAGCTTCAGATTCATTCAGCATGAATAGAAAAATAACTGTTTTATAAACATATACTGCATTTCAGCACAAACAACCGACATGCTGGGATGCATTACATGTTTTTATGATTTTCTTGATATGTGCACTGTACATTATGCCCTCAGCCTGAATATATATATATATATATATATATATATATATATATATATATATATATATATATATATAGGTATAGATATCTATTTTACTTTAACATTTTCTATGTGAAGAACATAGGAATGTAAAATATGCAAATTGTGCTTCGCGATTTAGGCCTAACGTGGTATCGTATTAGCGCACATAAAAATATGCTATCCTCAATGCAAATTATTGAAATATTGAATATAAAATATTAAAAAAAATATTATTAAAAATGATTATGCATAATGTAAAAAAAATCTAAATAATCCATAGAATATATCTTTTTTATAGTATGTATAATAAATTGTAATAATTATTTTTTTAATATTTCAATAATATGCATTGAGGTTAGCAATTCTTCATGTGTGCTAATACGACACCGAGCTAGTCCTAAATTCTTCACATAGAAAAAAATGCTATTTTTATTATTAAATATATATTTCGGCATATATCTGATAATGTTAATGTAAAATAGTTATCTATACCTATATATCTGTAGGAATTTGTGAAGAACATTGGAATGTGAAATATTCATAACCTCTGTTGGATTACTGAGCGAGCAATAGGTGTTAGTTTTTTTTCTTCTGTGCTCTTTGACTTCTATGGGGAGAATAAGTTAACGTGATCACGGTATTTGGTTAGCGTGCGTCAGGATCAAACTAAATTTTCAACTTGTAATACGTGCACAATCCGATGAGCGCAAAAAGCTTTCTTTTAGAAAAGTTTACAATCGAGCAAAAGCGCTAAATAGAGCGCTACTTGTATTCTGGCCCATAATGGGTTTTATTTATTAAGTTAAGGATGTACCTTTGGTGCAGGATCACCTATGCAAGAGTTAAGAACCAGTGGTCTTCAGACCGCTGTTTCTTTATCTCTCTGCCAGATCTGAGCTGGTCATTTAAAATCGCCCAGGACTAGTCTGATGGGGTAATTGACAGCCCCTACTCTCATGCGATTGGCCACTTAAGAACTGCGGGTAGCATTACACGAGCAATAATAAATTTGATGGTAAATGAGGGTGGCACAATGCAGCCCGCTACCAGCAATCTTGGGAGGGCAGATTCCCTAATTGGGAACCTGTACAACTGCACATTGATATATGGAGGCTATTGGCTCAGGCAATACAGATCTAATTGAATGCGATAGTTGTGGAGGCACAGTAGCTCATAAAACGGGTAACTTTTTAAATACATTTTTATAATAACTAAGCAGGTGCATTAGAAAAAAACTCATTTACTGTTCATAGGCTGATATGAAAGTGAGGCATAAATGAAAACCTATTACAGCCATGTTGCTTTAATTGGGGGCAGGGCAGGAGATCTTTAAATTGAATTAGTATGCATGGATTACACAAACACAAGCTTATATACCACTTTATACATTCTTCAGTCAGTTCATCAGGCTTTTCAAAATAGTAGTTATATGGATTTTCATAAAGTTGAAAATCTATTTTTATATGATCTTTAAATAAAGCTTTTCTACCTTTGATTTGTACTCCCTCTCTCTGTCTGTGGATGTTTATCAGAAATTTGACCCAAGGACAAGAGTCTTATGAACACGTTACATCTCCTAAGTTAAAATATCAGAATCTGACCTACAATATTCTTTATATCTCCAGGCTTTACACCTTCTCTCTACAGCAGCGTCACCATGGTCCTGTAACAGCGTCCCAGGTGACTGTATACCAATTAAAACTGTACAGTTCTTCATCCCTCCTTCTAAAGCTGGTCTGTTGCTTCCTCCTATATTACTAGTACTGAGCACAAATGTTCCCTCTAATGTTTGCCAAAGTATGTCAAATCTTACGAAAGACAAAAAAGGAAATAATATCAATGAAAGATATCTATTTAGTTTTTTAAATATTTTTTATAAAAATGTCATTAGAAACTATAAATATTTTAAAAACATGAACAGACTCTATGCACAGTGAGAGGAAATACAGGAAGTGGTTTTTAGTGCACGTTCACCTTCTATATGTTACATATAGTATCATGCCAACTTGTGTTTCCAACTTCTGTTTGGATTGTAAAACGTCTAAACTTTAGTACCCTGTAATCTTTCTGCCCCAGTCTGTCCAACTCAGCAATGCAGAATCTTCTGGCAAATTACAAATAAAGATTATAATAAGAAGAAGAATTATTATTATTATTATTAATAATTAAAGAAAGCATTAGATCCACATACTGTTCTCATTTTTTATTCCTGTTGTAGAATCTTCTTCCCTTTTTCACTTTACAGAAAAATAAGAATTGAACCTCTATTATTATTCTTTTGTAACATTAGGCTGTCTTATCTTTATGTCACCCTGCAATTTATCAAACACTTCTAAATTTTCCCTGTGTTTTAAGTGCTGAAGTCTATTTCCTTGTATTATCTTAACTGCTTTATTACTCACAAAGTTCACTTCTCTATCACCTTTTAAAAGAAACAGCTCCTGCCTTAAATCTTATTAAAGGCTATAGCATTGTTTTTTTCACAATTATTTACTCAGTATCTATTCTGTCATCTTCTTCTTTTCGTATCGCAAGCAAAATGATTTAAAATGTTATTCCCTTGTGTATTAAAACCCTCTAGCTGTGTTTGTACTTTATCCAACATATCGGGATAATTTATATTAAAAAAAAAAAAAAAAAAGGAACTTAAAGGAACAATTTTAGAATGTAGAATTTCATCATACAGCTTTCTATGTTATTCAATTGAGTCTATTTGTCAAACGGAGTTAAGCCTTAAGCCTCTCTAAAATAATAATGAAAATAAAAAAAAATTAGCTTTATTTTGTTACTCCCATGGATTACAATCCCAAACAGTCCCTTATAAATTATATTTACTAATATTTCAAAAAACTTTTTAAAATATCACTCTTGTTCATATCAAGTCCTTAAAGTGACACTAAAGTTAAAATTAAACTTTCATAATTCAGATAGAGCATGCAATTTTTAAGAAAATGTCCTATTTACTTTCATTTTAAAATTGTGCGCAGTCTTTTTATAAAGTCATTTTCTGAGGCACCAGCTACTAGTGAGCATGTGCAAGAATTTGCAGTGTATATGTATATGAGAATATGAGTATATGTAATTGGCTGGCAAATTGAAATAAATGTTGACATATGACAGAAAAAACCTACTGCTTATTTCAAATTCAGAATAAGTGCTATTAAATTGTTTTTTTAATAATAGTTAATTATATAATTATATTGTATTCAATGTTCCTTTAAGGGCTACAGACAGGACAGAATTTTTATTTTATTTTTTTATCCTTTGGCACTGTTGATATAAACAACGTGTCAGGAAACCAAATAGAGGCGTGAAATGCTAAATTATTAAACACACCTTTTTTTAAAAAAAATAAAAAAATAATAATAGAGTCCAAAAGCCAAATGACAAGTCAGGAGTCAAAGCCAGTGCTGGTAGTCAAACAAGCCGAATCCAGAGCCAAATCGAGTAGTCAGACAATCCTGGGTCAGGAACGATAAGATCAGCAGAGTCAGGAACAAGCCAGGGATCAGGAACCCAAAGGGATGTCAAACAAGGCAGATTAAACACAGAATCAGTAACTCACAGAGAAGTCAGAGACAACGCAAGGGCAAAGGCAGACTTAACTGATGCACTTAAAAATAGTAAGTGACGACATCATAATTCTGGGACTGCAACCTGTCTCTCACTAATGATGTTCTCAAGTTTGGCCATAAGAGGGAGCCTGGGTGTAGTGAGCAGCGTTACACACTCTGTTTCGGACAATGAGAGAGCACAGGTGAGAGAAATGGCAGCTATAAAAAAAAGCTGCAAACAAGCAAAGTCAGTTAAAACCCTGACACAGTGATCTAGACCAGTGTTTTTCAACCAGTGTGCCGTGAGAGATCCTCAGGTGTGCCACGGCAGACTAACAACAATGTGACATATTTTTTAAACTTTGCTTGTTTTTTACTCCCAGTGCAGGGGTAGTTTGTAGGAGGCATGGCATAACAGCACAATACATACAGTATATGTGTGTTTGTGTGTATGTGTATATATATATGCTGTATTAGGCTACAATGTGTGATTTTTTTTAAAATTTTGGGATGGTGGTGTGCCACAGGATTTTTTAATGTAAAAAAGTGTGCCACGGCAAAAAAAAGGTTAAAAATCACTGATCTAGACCATGGTATATTGTGGGTGTTTAATAGCCTTAAATGTGCATACATCCCTTAAAGTGAAGGTAAAGTTACCTTGACGCTCATCCCAAATATAATTCTTTGTTCAAAATTAATATGAGTTTCATTCATGATCTTTTTTTAAATGTATTGTAAATCCAGTAATCGCCGTTTAAATTCCTTTTTTGCCGGTCCGCAAATTTAACCCTTTTTTTTTTTTAATCTGTCTTGGTTACGTTTTTAGATCATCCAGTTGAAAATCTGGCCGTTATCCGCCTACTTGATGTTCTGCGCATGCGCTACAATCTAATTCAGCATCTGTGAATACAGGAGCGTTCCCGTTTTGCGCATGCATACTTGTTTTATTTAGGAATCCACATACAAATCACACTTATTGCATGCGCAGTGGAGGTTGAAATCCCCGATTCACGTATGCGCACTTAAGACTGTTCATCGTGAACACGCTTCTGAGATTACGTATAGAGCGGGTGGGACCGCTCTATACGTCACCGCACATAACATCAGGAAATAGAGGTTGGGAGGAGTTATCGTCAAAACGGTAGGGAAATATATAGTTATAAAAACTCTAAATAAAAAAATATCTATAAAATAAAGTTAACGATTTGCTTATTGTATGATGAAATAATGCATTGATATCTTCGGATTGACTAAACATTACCTTCACTTTAAGACTTATTAAAAAATTGATATGTAGCCCCATGTGTTAGGATGCTGGTCATCACTAGTCTAGACTCTCTCAAGCTCACAGCTTCAACTGCCAGATGGGACAACTCTTAAAGGGACATTAAACACTTTGAGATGGTAATATAAAATGATACATTGTATATATAAAACAACTCTGCAATATACTTTCATTATTTATTTTGTCCTCTTTGCCTGTAATTCCATTCTGAAATTGTGAGCTTTTCAGTTCCTGTTAGAAATGGAAGTGCAGAACACTGTTAAATCCAGCACAACCATTGGCTGCACACTCTAGTGACCTATTTATAACTGACCCTAATTGGCCACAGCAGAGAAGGTAACACAAGTTACAACATGGCAGCTCCCAGTGTTTTATAGACACTAAAACTTTACACTTATTTTGTCACTTTTTAAACAACTAAGGAAACTTTAAAAAATACATCTACATGTTAGTCATGGACTAATCTTTTCTTTGAATGCATCATTCTATCTAGCATGTATTTAGTGTTTAATGTCCCTTTAAGGGTCCCTCAAAGGATTCTAAAATGAGAAGCAATTAAGCTGCAGCAAGAAAAATACTGTACTGAGTAAGAGCATTTTCTTACTGCACCATTGTTTGCTTCTACCTATATATTTAAGCCCCTCAAATGGGTAATTACATACCGTAGTTAAAGTCAACACTGAATTGGCAATACATTGTCACGTAATACGGCCAATGATTGTCAGCTATGCCCATATGCTGTCCTTGATTGGCTCAGTTGCCATGTTTAGCCCAGGACCCTTTATGCATTACAGGTCCATATTTAGGTTATGAAGTCTTTCCATATGAGTTTCTTTTGAAAGCCCAATTCTAGAAAGGCTTCTCTATATTTATGTTCTGAGAAATGGATTCAAGGTAAGTGCAAAAATAAATTAAATAATTATATGCAGCTAAAATGAAATAATAATGTTGGTCACCATTGCATATTATTATCAATATTTTATTAAATGTTGGTAAAAGCCTTTATCAAGAAAATACGGTGTTATTACTTTTTCCATTGAAAATGTTTAGATCAGTTCTGTGTTTTCTCTGCTTTTTCAGATCGTGATGCCTGCCAAGCTGGATATATTTAGTTTGTTACAAGAATATTGTTTACAATTGATGCAATATGTTGAATTTAATTTGTCAAATTAATTCTATGTATATTAAAGGGTCATGAAACCCCACATTTTCTTTCATGATTTAGATAGAGAATACAATTTTAAACAACTTTCTCATTTACTTCTATTATCTAATTTGTTTCATTCTCTTGGTGTCATTTGTTGAAGGAGCAGCAATGCACTACTGGCTTCTAACTGAACACATAAGTGAGCCAAAGACAATCCGTATATATGTATGCAGCAACCAATCAGCAGATAGAACCTAGGTTCTTTGCTGCTCCTGAGCTTGCCTAGATAAGCCTTTCAGCAAAGGATAACAAGAGAAGGAAGCAAAATAAATAATAGAAGTAAATTGGAAAGTTGTTTAAAATTGTATTCTCTATCAGAATCATGAAAGAAAAATGTTGTGTTTCACACCCCTTTAAATAGATGTAGCTGTTCCTTGTCACAGCAAATCTTCCACAGAACATCAAAATGCACTTTTCTGTCATATATAAAATATACGAAAAACCTGGACAGAGATATCAGGCATAGCTTGTTATCATAAATTGTAAAATCAAATTGTTTTAGAATAAATTACTTAATTATACTGTATCAGGCATTTTGATGTTTAATAAACATATTTGGCCATATTGTTTTATTCATTGGACCATAAGTATTTATTAACAAAATATAATTCATAAGAAAAACTTTATTTAAATGTAATCTCAGTGACAATCAAATGCTTTATGAGTTCATAGTTTTGATACTTATATTATAAATTCCTTTTGTTTCAATAGTTATGATAAATGTATGAGCAAGTACTTTTTATACAGTTAAAATGATATAGTGCAACAAGAAAATGTTTGTAATGTGTTACTTAGAGCATTTTATTATCACACACCTTAACATAGTTAAAGGGACATTATACACTCATTTTTTCTTTGCATAAATGTTTTGTAGATGATCTATTTATATAGCCCATAAAGTTTAAAAAAAAAAAAGTATAGTTTTGCTTATTTTTAAATAACATTGCTCTGATTTTCAGACTCCTAACCAAGCCCCAAAGTTTTATGTGAATACTGTCAGCTACCTTCTCCAGCTTGCTGCTGTTTGTGTAAAGGGTCTTTTCATATGGAAAAGAAGGGGGAGGGGGAGTGTCTTATTTGCCACTTGTAGTGGGCTTTCCAGCTACCTTTTCAACGGAGCCAAACTGACAGCTTCTAAGTAAGTTTTTAAACAGTTTTATACTGGATTTTTATATCAGTATTTGTGCATCTTATTCTTTATAGTAGTGTCTATTATATGCAGTTATATGAAAATGAGTGTATACTGTCCCTTTAAAGGGACAGTTTACGCAATACAAGACTATATTTTAAACAGATTTTCAGACAAAATTAAATATATTAGTGCTGGGCAGTAAGTATGTCACTTTCTACGTTTGTAATTTTTTTTTTTTAAAGACTCGGTTTTCATATTGTGTTGTCTATACCCCAAACAGTATTTACTAGACGTACAACAACTTGGTCCCACTCCCTTACAGCACATTACACATGCGCCAGCCCCTAAGATGACATCACTGCTAGTATGAACACAGACCAGCGCTCAATAAACACGCGTCCATGTTCAACAATGATTAGTTTTCTCCTGCATCCTAGTACTGTTGGCTGGTGTGCAAATTAATATTACAATATAATCCCAAGTGGGAATATTACCGTTATCCCACCTAAGAGACCTGCAGGTTCAAAAGTGAAGCTGAGGACAACCAGGAGCTAACTCTGCCTACACATCTATAATCTAACTATTGAAGTATGCCTGCAGCAGCACTCTGCACCACTGCATCTATGACAGAAGGGCAAGGAATGCTGCTTGTGGTACGCTTCTTTTATAGACAAGGTGGTGCAGAGTGCTGCTGCAGGCATACTTCAATAGTTAGATTATTGATGTATGTGCCAAGTATAGTAGTTGGTAGCAGAGGAGCTTTCTAGGGACTGGAAACAGCAGCTGTCTCGCGGCCCCTGCACTTACAGCAGTTGTCTCTCACTGCTCAATCAGCCTCTCTGAGTTTCCGCAGTCTACGCTAGTGCAGAGTATGTGGCTTCTCTACTGAGGGTTACAATCTCTGCTCTCTCCCGGTACCAGCCCCAAGCCCTGGACGACTCAAAGCTTGGATGTTGTGCACCTCAACATGGCACATCCATTATGGTTACATCTGTTTCTGGCATTGTCCTGCACGTGTATTATTTTTATTTAATGTTAGGTTATATTACTATAGCAATGCACTTCTGGGGCCCTTACACAGGGCATGTGTGTTCCACAGTGTTGTTGCCGTGCATGGTGCATTTACATATATGGTTTGATTGAGGGGGGGGGGGGCGTGCTAACTTCTCTTGTAGCTCAGCACTTTCTTTAGGGAGTGACAGCATTGTTGTAACAATACACAGCAGCTGCAAATGTAAAGGTACATTTTTACAAAAGTACTTTTTGAAAAATATTGGTATATATGTCTCTTGCAAATTAAAGTTTTAACTATCTGTCAATTGAAATTTGTCAGGTAACTACACTGGCCCTTTAAAGTCAGATTCAAAGTAACAATGAACTACTGAGACCTAGCTAAACACATATTATGAGCCAATGACAAGAGACAAATGTGTGTTACCACAAATCACCATTTCTGCTCCTGAGCCTTACATATGATTTTATAGGGACATAAAACAAGATGGGATAGAGAAAAAATATAATGTGTACTTTAATTACTTTACCTACATATTTATACTGCAAAGCCTCGCCATTAACCATTTCTTTTTAGTTACTGAATTTTAAAGCTCTAACTCCCCCCAAACATTTCCTTCTATGGCTGTATCTATATCTTCTGTTGTTTTTGAATGCAAAAGTGCATAGGGATTATCTGCTGGAACATGCCTAAAAGCTTTGAACTCAGTTGAAATACAATGTCTGTGTCTAAACACTAATAGGGGGGTGGAGTTGGCTGCTCCAGGCAGCTTAGCTCTGTAATGAATTGTGCTTATTTTTGAAAATTATTTTAAAATGCTTGCCAGAAATTAAAAAATAAATAAATAATAATATGCAAACTAATTTTAATTAATTAGCCCTTTTAGGATATGCACAGATCTCAACCTGTAATATAATATAAGTAAATTGAAAAGGCAATGCTCTATCTGAACCAAATTTAATTTCTCTTTCATGCTCAGTTTGTGAGTATAGCCAAACACTCTATTGCTTTATACTATGAGGCCCATTTATCAAGCTTCAAATGGAGCTTGAGGGCCCGTGTTTCTGGCAAGTCTTCAGACTCGCCAGAAACGCAAGTTATGGAGCAGCGGTCTAAAGACTGCTGCTCCATAACCTGTCCGCCTGCTCTGATGAGGCGGACAGAGATCGCCACAATTCAACCCGATCAAGTACAATCTGGTTTATTGACACACCCTGCTGGCGGCCGATTGGCCGAGAGTCTGCAGGGGGGCGGCGTTTCACCAGCAGCTCACAAGAGCTGCTGGTGCAATGCTGAATACGGAGAGCGTATTGCTCTCCGCATTCAGCAATGTCTGTCGGACCTGATCCACACTGTAGGATCAGGTCCGACAGACCTTTGATAAATAGGCCTCTATAACTTGAATTAAAGACAAATTGAGACAGAAGCCTGCATAATATAGGGGAAACAACATTTATAGATGGTAGAAACAATCTGGGAAACAGACTTAATAGATGGAGAAGGCAGAGAGACAGAATAAGGAGAAAACAATCTAAAATGAGGCGTACAAAATATAGAGTGAGGGAGATATGGTCAGAATAAAGATAAAAAATAAGGATAAGAAATAAACTGAGATAAAATATAAATAACAACAGAAAGAAGTAGTTAATCACATGACCCTACAGACATATCAAGCTATATATCAATAAATAGCACAAAGTATAAAACAAAGATTATCCTTAAAGGGTCACTCAATGCAGTAGAATTGTATAATTAACAAGTGCATAATTAAAAGACAATGCAATAGATTGTTTTCTGACAAATTTATTTTTTCTCCCTTTTTCCGCCCCCTTGTACCATGTGACAGACATCAGCCAATCACAGACTAGTATACATATACCCTGTGAGCTTGTGCACATGCTCAGTAGGTTCTTGTTCCCGGAAAGATTGAATATAATAAAACTGTGCAAAATTTGATAATAAAAGTTAAAGAGAAAGTGCCTTAAAACTGCATAATCGTTCTGAATCATAAAAGATTAATTTGATTTGAGTTTTCCTTTAAGAGATAAAACATAGACTCAAGCCTTGTTAAACTATGTGCACAATAAGAAGATCTACAGTAGTATACGTCTTGGTGACATAACAGCATTTGTTTTCATATCTGTAAAAAACTCTTGTGTTTCAATTATTACATTTCTTATTGATATAAATGTGACATTTACATGAACTGACATATTATTACAGGAAAGACTTTAATTCTAGAGTTGGTTTATTGCATATGGTGCTCTTTTTATTAGGTCAGGATGTGACAATCAGGATACTTGATGTGACTCAAAATATGGTGCTTAAAGTGAAAGTACATTTTTATCAATAACCTTAATGCTATCGATCAATCTTATCACCAGGGATGGACGAAGGTGTAAATTTCCGAATTCGAATGTTAGAACGAATGTTATTACCGAAATTCGAATTATAAATCCGAATGTTGATAAGAATGAATATTCTTAAAAATTCTATAATTGAATGCTATTTACAGTTTTCAAATGTCACTTTCAAATTTGAATGTTTATAATTATATCGAATGTCCACATTCGAAATTTCGAATTTAACATTCTATTTAACAAATACTAGTCAGAAGTTCATGTGGTAGGGCGTGAATCTAGTAAACTAATACATAATAGATACAAATATATAATTTTGAATGTTTCTAAATAGAATATTGCATAATTCGAATATCACATTTAAAGAAAGCATTAGAAATACTGTTACAAATATAAATTCAAATTTTTCGAAACTAATATTTTCGAATGTAATCGTAAAATTCGAAACCGAACATTCAAAAATTGAATGTTAGAATGTTTTGTAAACATTCGAAATTCGATTAGAACGAACGAATGTGTTAAAATTTGCTTCATTTTTCGAATGTTGCGAAACATTCGCCCATCCCTACTTATCACCCTGTATCTAGTCACTAAGTTTTTTTTTTTAAAAATCCATATTTATTTATTTTATATTAATTATTTTTTGCACATACTGTACTTACTGATCCTCCGCCCACCCGCTCATTTCCTGGTTTTTCACTTTCAGAATTAAGAGCGGTCCCACCCGCTCTTACGTGGTCATCCGTGCACGCTCCAGTGAGGCATCCTGTATTGTGCATGCGGTAAAATACGATCTCTGCTGTGATACATAGTAAAACAATGAATCACTCGATTAATTGTTTTGCATCTTAGCAGAGATCATATTATCTGTTCCCATTCATTATATTCTATTGAAATTTCGCAAAACAGAATGCTGTATTGAAGCTTTTTTATGTTTTTGCTAGTGCAGTACTGTGACTTCACTATGAAGAGGTGTGGTATGCCAGATTCCCAATCTAAGGGCTAAACACTCACAACCTAAGGGCTAAACACACAAGTATCATTTATGTCAGTGTCATTATATTCTATTGAAATTTCGCAAAACAGAATGCTGTATTGAAGCTTTTTATGTTTTTGCTAGTGCAGTACTGTGACTTCACTATGAAGAGGTGTGGTATGCCAGATTCACAATCTAAGGGCTAAACACTCACAACCTAAGGGCTAAACACACAAGTATCATTTATGTCAGTGTCATTATATTCTATTGAAATTTCGCAAAACAGAATGCTGTATTGAAGCTTTTTATGTTTTTGCTAGTGCAGTACTGTGACTTCACTATGAAGAGGTGTGGTATGCCAGATTCACAATCTAAGGGCTAAACACTCACAACCTAAGGGCTAAACACACAAGTATCATTTATGTCAGTGTCACTATCAGACCACCTTAGCCCCTTATAAAAGCACTGAGCTGTAGAGCTGGGTGCTGTCTTCTGGCTGTGGTGCCGAACTAGCCAGAGCCATGTGGGTCATCCCAATCTTACTTCTTTTTAGCATTATGTGGGGGGTGATGGGGGTTCTCGGGAAGGAAGTTTGGGTGATGACCACTGTGCCCTGATCTCCTCCCAGCACCAGTACACAGTGCATCAGGTGACAGATGGCATGGAGTTTGCAACTGCTACATGGGATGACAGTAAGCAGTTGGTGTCCTGCACTGTGGATGAGTTGTGAGATATTCCAGCGTTCAGCTACAGTAGGGGTGCAGGCTTATTCAGTGGATACCGCAGACACCTATTAGCTGCATCGCAGAGCCAAGAGAGGTTTTACTTACCCTGGGACACTGTGGTGTGGGGTAGGGAACAGCGCTAAAACCTACACTGATCTGGGTGTTGATGTTTTTTCACTATTTAATACAATGAGCATGCGTGTCTCATGAACGCGCATCTATACAGGCTGGAGATTAAATGAGACATGCATGCATAGTTTATGTTTGGGGCGTGTAGTTAGTCAGTTGGGACGCCACTGGGGCACCAATGAGGAGCATGAAGACGATTTTCGTCATATCAAAATACATTTTTTAATAGGCAGGCGGAGTGATGGCGATATAGCATAGCAGATTGCGAGGTAAAAATGTAAGATTATTTGTACAAAAATAATAAAAATAATGAATCAAAGTCACGCTAATTTTGCATGTACTTTGTGTTGGTGCTTTGAGGTGCAAAAAGGTTTACTTTTCCTTTAAAAAAATGTTAAAAAGGAGATGTAGTTTGTGTTTTCAAAAAAGTCTCATTTTTTTAATAAAGGTAATTTAGTACCATTGGCCGACCTGCCCTTGTATTACAAACAGCCTGTTAGAAGTAAAATAATACATGATAAAGTGACCAATAAAAATTCTGATTATGTAAATCAGTGACACATGCATGTCTGTTTTTGTTTGTTTTTAAGTTATAAACAATGACTAATGCATTATTGAATATAAAAGCATTTTTTTTATATGGGTTTAGATTTAAACTGTGAACTTTACTTAAAAAAAATATTAATGTACATCTAAGTAAGTATATGTTGAAGTATAAATTCTACAAACTATATTAAAAGAGTAGTTAAACATTTCATATTTCTAATATCACTTTTCTGATGTTATAAAAAAATGAAATGTATAATAATAACATCGCTCAAAATAGTCAACTAAGACATCACTATGAATCATTTAAAACCATTACCAAATTGGAAAACAAATACAGAATGATTTAAAAACAAACAAAACTGTTGTTCCATACAGTAAAGGAACCTAAATGTAGCTACCTATTTTGTTTAATGACTAATACATAGCTTGACCAATTCATAGTGCCTGGTTACCACCATAATGTCTGTTTTAATTCTCAAGCCTACCACCAGCACTGGGACTCCCAGACAGCTACTCAAACAGCATTGGAGATTAATGTACAAGTGCTGCGCAGCATAAACTAATTTTTGCAGCAGTTGGTGCATCTGCATTTCTCTGGCTCCAGTGCTAGAATCAAGTAAGATAGGATTAAGATTTTAGTGGCTGTGTTGAGTTTCTCCATAGTGTGGTTGAAGAGTAGAACCCAGTATAAGTTGAGTTTTCTAGCCTACCAAAGGGAGATGCAGAAAGAGAGTGACGGGGGAAACCAAACCATTGGGCAGAATCTGCATTTCTCTGACTCCAGTGCTAGAATCAAGTAAGATAGGATTAAGATTTTAGTGGCTGTGTTGAGTTTCTCCATAGTGTGGTTAGAGTAGAACCCAGTATAAGCTGAGTTTTCTAGGCTACCAAAGGGAGAGACAGAAAGAGAGTGACCAGGGGAACCAAACCATTGGGCAGAAATGGTAGCAGAAGTAATTTCAATGCAAGAAACACTTTCTAAAACACATCATTAGACCTTTAATGATTACAAATTGTAATTACAATTTTAATAGCTATAAAAAAATATTAATGACTAATAAAACATTCTGACCAACAGACTATTGATTAAAAAAAAAAAACCACAAAAAGTCATCAATCCTATATTTTCACTTTATAGATGCTACAGACTGAGCATATAGATTGTTTGAACAAAACACACACTTTACAACTGGCAACTAAACACTGTTATAACAGCCAGTGAAACCAACTGCAAGTATAATAGGGAGTCTTGCAGCATGTAGTAAGAAAAATATCATTGCAACACTGTGTACTATAAAGCAACATTTTCCTAAATATTTAAATTCCTCAGTGACCTTGTTTATGCAATAAGACACCTTCCAGCCATAGCTAGACACCTTATGGTCCATTTCACTGTACGGTTCAGGATATATCTTTCAGCACCAAAAGGTGTTTTATGGAACATTTGTGCTATTATGCTATGTTCATTGCTTCAAGCAGGAAAAAAACATTTTTTATTTGCCTTAGAGCTGAGAGAGCTGTCATTGCAAGTTGAGCTTTATTATTATTATTATTATTATTATTATTATTAATAATAATAATAATACTTGCATTTACAGAGCCTTGAAAGTGAGTTGCATTTATATATATATATATATATATATATATATATATATATATATATATATATATGTATTTTGCTATATTTAAGAGCCATTTATTACTTATTAGTTTAGTAAATGATTACAATACTTTTGCTAAATTTCACTACCTTTCTGACATATTTTACTTGCATATTATACACCTTTCTTATTTTATTTTAAAACTGCAAAACATCATGTAACTGGATGAAAAATATAATCAGAATCTACATATGCATATGTAAAGTATGTAATAAATCATTGTATAGTAGCATATCTGCATATATATATTTTCTAGAGTGTTTTCACTGGAAAAAAGGGATTCTGGGTAAGTGAATGCAAATAATCTACACTGTGCTTTAGCTTTTTTTTGTTTCTAACATCCATTTCAAACACAGATTATCTCATGCTAGCGCAGTACTGCTCTTGGGAGCTGTAAAACCATAGCAAGCATAGCATTGTACTGGATAATTGGAAGATATTGCGTAGGCCATTTCCATATCCTTACCCACAATGCCCTGCTCCAGTGGAAATACAAAGGCTGTGGCACGCCCCCTCCCCATACCAGAAGCATGCAGAGTATACAAACATGGTGGCAGGTTTTCTATACAGCAACACTGTAATGGCAAAACCTGCCAACATAGTTTAAGGAAAGTCTATGGATTTGTCTTACAATGAGAGTCCTTTATCACAGGGGGAACACAAAGTGACCAGACATAATGCAGGTGGAGTCCCCATGTAGTAGGGGATTACATAGTCCCCCATGTAGTAGCATCACTAATGACTGCAGGGCCAGATTGCCCCCAAAAGGTGTGGGCTGTCAAGGTATTTGAAATATTATTAAATAATATATACAAGTATGCTGTTATTTAATAGGTCTGTGGATGTGTACATCAAATAATTAATTTAACTTCTAAAAGCTATAAATGAACACTGGGTAGAAACCAACCCCCTCTCTTTCTCATCAAATGGATTGTTTATAGAACAAAGAAATGTTCTCAAGTAACCTTAGAGAAAACATTTGCTCTAATTAACTTAAGCAATCACTCAAAAAGAAATGACCATGTTTACTTAACTATATACAGAGTTTTTATGGCTTAAGATAACATAGTCTTTGAAGCCAACAGCTCTGTGGGGGGCAAGACCCAGGTTGACAAACAGGGGCCATCGACCCTTTTTAAAATTTCAAAATACAACATTTACTCCTTAATAGGAAGTGCAAATTTCAGAGCACTCTTTACCACATGCAATGAGTGAAGACGAAGTGTCTGGGAATTTTCTTTAAGGTAGGATGAGATTGTGGGGAGGAGCAGTGTTGGCTGAAGAAATGACTATTAACAGCCAGGTGTAAAATGTCCCCTGTGGGGTTTCCATGTAAAGAGAGCAGACGGATTAGCATTTACAGTCCCTGTATGACACAAATAAAAATAAATACATTTTTGCAAAAGGAACAATGCCAGTTTTTCATGTATGTTTGAAATAATTCAAATAACCGAGATATGTATATATATATATATTGAACTGGAACATATTATATTAAATAAATAATTGCTACATTGAATATATATATATAGGAGTTAAATTCAGAATTATCATATATTAAATAACAATTTTAATAATCCCATATTTAAAATATATATATATATATAAATATATATATATATATATATATATATAAAACATGTTTTTCTATTTTTCCAGATGGAGCCAAAAGAAGAGACATACAGGATTGCCTATATGGGATGAACTAAGTCATATCATATGATTGTGCACTAAATGTTTATAAAATTTTAAATACATCTATTGAAATATAGTGAGATGGATATATGGAAGTCACTTTGATGTGATATGACTATAAAATATTGATATCTGATATCAAATTATACATTTTCTATTAGGCTAAATGAAATATAAATGCTAACAAGAGAAATTTACTAATGAAATAAATAATATGTTTAATAGGGAAAATTAAATTAACAATGTACTTATTTTAATATAATATAATGTTAAACACATGATGTTTCATATCAAAATGATCAGAGAGGTGATGTGGTACTGCTCCATCTGTGATTGATATTGTGAGTGATTAATGCAAGCAATTATGGCAGTTATTACATATTTTAAAGAAATATTTTCTTTCACTGTTAGAAATGTTCAGGTGAATCTGTTTGTGTGTGTCTGCTGCCACCCGAGGGCCAGAACCCAGTATGACAGTTAAGGGATTTAACTGTTAAAAGATGTGTTTTCATGGTGACCATGCTCAGCTTCGTAAGGGCCAATAACAAGAAGGTTCCGAAGGGCCGCCCATATTCCGCCCCTATGATTAAACAAAATAAGTGGTAGGCAGGAGAGGAGAAGGGAGACTGGCTGTGATTTTTCTTTGCTAAACTGACTGAAACTGTTGCGTGGGATACAGTCAAACTATAAGCAAAGTGGGCCATAATTTCTCTGATCAATTGCTATTACACTTATCGTTATATCGTTATATGAGGTGGGACAAGTTCTGAAGCTGAATATCATCTGGTAAAGTATTGAAATTACGTGTGATGTTTTAAAATAATATATAGGCATAGCCTATACAGTTAAATTACAGTTGATAGAGTTAAAGAGCAGTTTATATTTTAGTTTATATTCAGTCTGTATATTATTAAACATATATCCTTAATGCTAAGTTGTTTTTATCTGTGCAAATATAGAGTTATAACTCGGAGTTTGATTGTGGGCACAAATAATATATATAACTTTTAGTGTTTAAATTAGAGTATATAGACTGACCTATTGTTTAAATAAGCATTGTTAGAATTGTATTGCTTGGATATTTAGCAGTTAAAGATCTTGGAATCTCATTGTGTTAATTGAATGAAAGGCTGCTGTGAGTAAGACTAATTTTAAGAATAGACTTTTATAAAGTTTGTATAGCATATTTGAATAGTTTTTAAATGCGTATAATATTGACTCATATTTTGATTTTTACAAATATCAATGTGTTCATAGATATTTACTAATAATAAAGAATTCAGGTATTTATATTAATTTTATTGTCTTAGTTTATGCATATTTGATGGTGGGTTTAGTTTAAAGAAAGATTGTTAGATATATTCAGTTATAACCCTGCCATATACTCACATATTATTTGGAGAGTACTGCTAAGATTCTTATAAATATACTGACAGGGCTCAATTTCAATTGAGACCCCTGTAGTAAATATTACCCTGCTCATAGTGAAGGTTTTTTACTAATTTTTTTACTCACCATAATTTAAATTTAAGATCAGTTTATATAAAAGTATATATAGGGAATAGTGCAGTAGACAATTAAAATACTACAGCAACAAAATAAATATATTCCACAATGAAATAAAATATTTGTATTAGTTTGTACGTATGCACATTTTCTAGTCGACTTGAAACTGGCAAATGTTCTACTTTGTTTTCTGAAGACACAGCATCAGATCCAATAATTTCTACAATCAATCACCCCTAAGATGTTTTTTTGTATTGAATAAAATTTACATCTGCTGAAATACAAAAATCATTTGTAAGAACACGTGTCCCTTTAGACAATAATACTTTGTAGTCTTTTAACCTGACTTGCAAGACAAGAAATAAGACATACACTTGAATTAATGAGTATATTAGACATGAAGTAATTATTCAAAAACAAACTTCAGCTAAACTAACAGTATCATAGCAACAATACAGTGTTCTTAAGCAGCTGTTAAAGAGGAAGACTTGTATTCTTCTGAACTTCTAAATGATAAATATCAGATTTTGCTGAGCTATTTTCCAGCTTGAATATAAAAAAGAGGTTTGCAGCATTTGCACAGACAATGTGTTGTGATTTTGGAGGTCTCTGATTGAGCGCAGGTTAGTTTATTATGCTTCATCATTGGCTCTCTTGTGCTCACCAATACAGACCTATACACAGTGCTTGAGAAATGTACTTACTTGAATATTAATGGTTTGCAAATAGGAGTCAAAGGGACAGTCAAGTAAAAATTAAACTATCATGATTTAGATAAGGCATGTAATTTTAAATAACTTTCCAATTTACTTTCATCAACAATATCCTTTTTTTCTTTTGGTATTTGTTGAAAGCTAAACCTAGGTCAGCTCAAACTGATTTCTAAGCCATTGAAGACCACCTCTTATCTCAGTGCATTGTCACAGTTTTTCACAGTTAGGCACTGCTAGTTTGTGTGTGCCATGTAGTATTTAAGAGTCTACTAACTGGCTAAAATGCATGTCTGTCAAAAGAACTGAGATAAGGGGGCAGTCTGCAGAGGCCTAGATACAAGGTAATCACAGAGGTCAAAAGTGTATTAATATAACATTTTTTTATGCAAAACTGGGGAATGGGTAATAAAGGGATCATTATCTTTTGAAACAATAAACATAATAGACTGTCCCTTTAAAGGGACATTAAACCCCAAAATGTTTTTCATTATTCAGATAGAGAATACAATTTTTAAAAAGTTTCCAATTTACTTCTATTATCAATTTTTTTCATTCTCATGCTATTCTTTGTTGAAGAGATATCTAGGTAGGTAGCGTGCACATGCCTGAAGCTCTACATGACAGGAAATAGTGCTGCCATCTAGTGCTACTGCTAATATATAACATTGTTGCAAAACTGCTGCTATATAGTGCTGCAGACCCGTGCACACTCTTGAGCTTGCATTTCTGCTTTTCAAATAAGGATAACAAGAAAACAAAGAAATATTTGATAATAGAAGTAAATTAGAAAGTTGTTTAAACATTGATGTTCTATCTATATCATGGAAGAAAAATAAATGGGTTTTATGTCCCTTTAAGACCCCATCTATGAGGGAGCCTGCAACCAAAAGTTAGTTATGCCTGTGCTTCATAAAGGGACACGAAACCCAAACAATTTCTTTCACGATTCAGATAGAGAATACAATTCTAAACAACTTTCTAATTTACTTCTATTATCTAATTTGTTTCATTCTCTTGGTATCATTTGTTGAAGGAGCATCAATGCACTAATCGTTTCTAACTGAACACATGGGTGAGCCAATCACAATCAATATATATATATATATATATATATATATATATATTCAGCCACCAATCAACAGCTAGAACCTAGGTTCTCTGCTGCTCCTGAGCTTGCCTGGATAAATCTTTCAGCAAAGAATAACAAGAGAAGGAAGCAAATAAAACAGAAGTAAATTGGAAAGTTGTTTAAAATTGTATTCTCTATCTGAATTATGAAAGAACATTTTTGGGTTTCATGTCCCTTTAACACATACACAATTCAAGTATCCCATATTCATTTACCTGGGATGACTGGCAAGCCCTGCTGTCATGCAATTGTTTGCGCAAGAGTAGGGGGTTCCATGAGCACTAGCTTGTGCAATGTTAAATTCAGGAACCAGAGACCAGAGGGAATGTGTACAGGTTCCCTGTGTGGGGACATCAGCATGCAGCATGATAAATGGAAGGCTAAAATTCTAAATGTTTAGAAACCTTAAAGGGGCATAAAGTAAAAATGAAATGTAGTTATTCATACAGATTGTGCCATTTTAAGATTCCCCCCCCCCATGATATTGGGTCACATTGGGAAACAACATCACCAGACACAACAGATACAATCCTTACCTGTTCAATCAAAGTTAAAACAATTACAACAAAAATGAGCTAATCAATAACCCAACAGACACACATGCCCACTATTCCAATAATGTCCCTGTTTAAAGGGATATTAAACAGTGCTCCTTTGGTGAAAACAAATATGTTGAATCAAAGTAAACCTAAAAAGAAACAGATTGTGTAAAAGGAAACAACAAACAACTTACTTGTTTTCTTGCATAACAACCACTTTTCAGGGTGATATGGGAGCTGACATCTTTGAAACTTTAATTACATTCTAATAGTCATTACTAGAAAAACACACTTACAATACTGTCTAATGTTCAGAAATTGTTAAAGGGACATTATACACTCATTTTTTCTTTGCATAAATGTTTTGTAGATGATCTATTTATATAGCCCATAAAGTTGTTTTTTAAATTTTTTTATAGTTTTGCTTATTTTTAAATAACATTACTCTTTACTGCCAGCTTGTGTATTCACATTGTTAGGAGATTCTGTATTCTCTTTTCTTTCTGATGCATTGTTATTCTACAGACTATTTTTGAATAAAATGTGCACTTTGTTGCATTTGAAAACACCATATATTTGGTGACAGTAATTTATGTTTTGGTGCATGTTTAATTTAATCACACACACACACATATATATATATATATATATATATATATATATATATATATATATATATATATATATGTATGTATGTATGTGTATATGTATGTATGTGTGTATATATATATATATATATATATATATATACATATACACACACACAATACATATATACACACATCAAAATAACGAGTATTTTATTGAGCAATGAAACTTTCTACTGGATGAACTATATATTTATAAGTAGCCAATCTTTTTTGGAATATTCCTCCCTTTCTCAATACTGACCAATTTAAAGGAATTTGCAGATTACATTTTAAACACAGGATGGTTAAAAGGACAGAAAATGTTAGAGATCTAAGTGCAGGGAGAGGAGGGGGTGTCGTAAAATCAAGAGGGGGGTTAAGGTGAAAGTTGTATAGAGGCTGACATTATCTAATGTAGAAGGCAGACAGGGAAGAGATATAGAGGTAGATTTATTAATAGTCGAGCAGACATGATTCACTGTAGCGAATCATGTCTGCTCAACCTTGCTAAATGCCAACAGCATGCTCAGCAGGCATTTAACATTGCACAAGCATTTCTAGTGAAATGCTTGTGCAATGCCGCCCCCTGCTAACTGACGGACAATCGGCCGCTAGCAGGTGCTGTCAATCATCCCGATTAGATTGAGATGATTTCAATAGGTGGCGGACAAGTTAAGGTTCAGCGGTCTTATGACTGAATACACTGGATATTGTCAGCCTCTATACAACTTTCACCTTAACCCCCTTAAGATTTTTACAACACCCCTCCTCTTCCTGCACTCAGATCTCTGTAACATTTTCTGTCCTTTTAACTATCCTGTGCTTCAAGACATAATTTGTCAATTTCATTGAGTTGGTCAATATTGCTTCAGACTTGAGAAAGGAAAGAATATCCCGAAAGCTACTTATAAATATATAGTTAGTCCAATAAAAAAGTATGGTTGCTAAACGCAATACTCTTGTAATTTTTGTATGTAAACCACTGGACTAACAAGGCTACTCCAATCAACTTTGGGTTATTTTTTTTTAGTGTAGTTCTTAATGTTTTGCAACACTAACATTTTTGGTTTACTCTGTTGGTGATTTGTTTTTGAGTTTGCCTCTAAAGAAAAGTTAAACTAAATGATGTTTTGGAACTAACTATTCATAGGAAACTAAGAAGGTATAAAAATGAAACCATCCCATGAACATTACAATTTGATTTGTGTTCACTGTAAAATTATGGGTTTTAGATGTGCCAGTTGCCACCACTGAGAATCTACTAGAAAACCCTATTTCTTTCTATAAGAAAACTTACAACTAGTTAGAGACTCAGCGCCAATTGTTTGTTTTTTTTTAAATTCAGGTGGCTTTTAAGGCAACTGGGTCAGTGAGTCACTTTGTTAGTAGAGTTTGGGAAGATATTGACGCACAGAGTCATTTTCCTCTTTGTCACTGCATGTAATACAAATACACACGTACATTTCACTTCTCTCTCTTCTCATCTTTATTTGCTCTATGACAAAGACAGATTGGACCAAGGCCAGATGAAAAACATTGCTGCCACCTCTCCTCCCTCACTAAAACTGACAGCCTGACAATGAATTACACATACAATGTCTAAAGAGATCAAGTCAGCTAATTGCATTTGATAAATAGAGTTCCACTTGTTTAACAAGTCCAGGTACATTTTTTGCAAGACAAGAAACCTGCCTATGTTTACTGTTCCCCAGCTATCTGCACCATTGCTTATCCACAGAGACATTTTCTAGAAACATGCTCAAAATGAGAAGATTTGAAAACACAATGGTCAAAAAAAAAAAAAATAGAATCTGTGTTTTGTAGATTTGTTTAAACCTGTGGTGATCCTTTGTGTTTGCTAATTTCTTTGCAACACTGAATGTAAAATATCACTGAAAAACACACAGTTCAGAGCCATAGAACATATTCTGTGGCTGAAATGATGAGCTGAAAAATCTTCCTTTTTTTCTAATGTCAACTCCAGCGCAGTGATTACAGAATCAGGCTGATGCACAAGCTACTACATAAATTAGCTTTCAGGAAGAAAAACACTCTCAAGTAGAATCTGTGAAAGCCTTATCCAACATATCTATGACATCAGAAGCCTTTTATTGTATGATTATCGTGATCTAGCTACAGTTACACATTAACCCCCGGCCCCTCCATAGCCGGGATCTGTTAAATAAAAGGATGTTTCATACATGAGGTGTCTGTTTTTTGTTCCTAGATTTATAGTGATAAAGACTTAAATACATTTTATCGATACTGATTTCTCAAAAAACGTAGATAATAAGTAAATGGCATGATATGATAATGCATGAATAAATTTGAATCATCAAATGATTGGAAAGAACGTTCTACTTATGAATCTCATGCTGAGATTAAAATGAACAGGCTGCAAAGTGCTCTCTGCTGATGTAAGATCATTTATGTTCTAAAATTGCTTGACAGATATGTGCTATGACAAAGTCATAAAGCAAATGAGGTAAGAATCCCCAAATTTGCTTCAAATAACGAGATAAGAAAATTACGACATTTTAAATAAAATGAAATAACAGAATTACAATTTGATTCAGTTCACATACCACTGTGCTCAGTAAGCCACAAACACACACATATATATATATATATATATATATATATATATATATATATATATACACATATATATATATATATATATATATATATATATATATATATACACACACACACACACACACACACACATATATATATATATATATATATATATATATAAAGTATAAAAGAAAGATAGAAAAAAATACCAGGGTATATAAGATTACCCTAGAACAGCAAGGGAATAAACGGCACACATAGAAGACTTTCAAAAATTTATTTATAATAATTTCCCAAAAATACACTTAAGTATATAGCGATATCTTATCTGTCAATATCAGTTACCACTAAAGACAGCAAAATCTAAAACATTTTAAGTGCACTTAGACCTAATACTTTCCCTATGCTATAAATTACAAAAAGACATCATAAACAATAAGGGGTTAACCAGAAAACTCATGTTTATAACGAATGTTACATAGAATCTAATGTTTATAGGACATTTATAGTAAGTAGGCAAAATACATGTTAAACATATGGCTGCAGTCCAAACAGAGGTGAACTATATTATGTATCAAAAAGCGCTTGTTTTTCCTCTTAATATATACCAGGGAATCTTCTCTTAAGGCAAATAAATGTGCCGCAAGTAGTACTGCTGGATAAAGAGTCTCTAGCAAGTGTAATAATTCAGTTGGAAAACACAGCATATACTTAGCTTAAGTCCTCCGGTTTTTGTTGTTTCCACTTGTCTTCTGCTTGCAAGCACCTGTGATGATTACTTGGCGTGTGACATCAGCAATAGTGGGAGTGGTCTCTCGTCACCAGGGACTATGAGTGGCTATAGACAGAAGGATCCATTTGAATCAATTTTGCATTGTAAGTTTTGCCAAGAACTTTGACAAATGACTGTATCGCAAAGTTATGTATATGTTCACCTATCGTATAGGCACATCTTCCATTGCACTCCAATAGCACACTCCTCAAAACCACTTACTCCACTGTCGGAGTCACACCTGAAAGATTCGTAGCTCACTTTAAAGGTACAGCTGCATGTATAGAGCCAAAATGTCTCTGAAGAAACAAAAGATTCAGGGAATAGGCCTGGACAGGTGCACTAGAAATCCTGGCCCACGGTACATTCGACAGGTACCTGGGTTCTCATAAACACATAGTGCCAACGCACGTTTCTCCCCCACCTCCAGTATGTGTTACAGGGGATCATCAGGGCATGTAGAGTCCTCAGTGGACTTCCTCTTTTATGCAGATACCTAATTGCTTACAGGTGTTTTTTCCCAAGTATCCTTGCAACACCTTAAAGCTGTATCACTTTTAACCCTGTATTTCAAAAAAGCCTCTCAAAACTCAAAATTGTGTTAGAAAGTAATAGGTAAATATGTTTTGGTTCAACCTAATTCCTGGTTACCCCCAATACTTTCAAATACACAACAGAAGAGATAGAAATTACCCTCTAAACTGGCGCACACTTCAAACAGATGTTTATTATATTTAAAAAAAAATGAAAATTTATAAAAAGTGGACAAATTCAAGCTTATCGTTTAAACCTTTTGGGAATCTAGTTCCCAGTCTGTAGATCCATTTCGCCTCTTTTTGCAGGAGGACCCTATCATTATTTCCACCACGTCCATTTGTGATGCCTTTATCTATTATGATAAATTTCAATGAATCTACATTTTTATTGTGTACATTACAAAAATGCCTGGCAACATTAGTTTCTCTGGAGTGGAGAATATCGTCCCTGTGCTCCTGTACTCGGTCCTTCACCAATCTTTTCGTTTTTCCAACATAGAAAGCCGGACAGGAGCACCGCAGAAGATATATCACCCCCTCCGATTTGCAGTTAAAGAAGAATCTTATATCAAAGATCTTTCCATCCTGGACAGAGAATTGTTTAGTGCTATCCATGTGGGCACAGTATACACAGTGCCCACATGGAAAGCTACCCTTAATACCTCTGTCCTTTCTCAGCCAATCAGAGGCCGAAGGGCCCCTTGAGAATTGGCTCCTCACCAGTTTGTCCTTTAAACTTTGTGCTTTTCTAGCTGTTAGCAAAGGTGTATCCCCCATCACACTGTTCACTTTTTCATCAAGGGATAGGATGTGCCAATTTTTCTTGAAAACTGACCTTAGACTCTCCCATTGATTATTAAAATTAGAGATAAATCTAATTTTATTAGTTTCATTTTTAGAATTATTGCGATATAGTAAGTCATCCCTGGACATATTTCTTGCTTTCCAGAGAGATTTCTTGAGGCACTTGTTAGAATAACCTCTTTTTAGGAATCTCTCTTTCATTAGGGCTGCATGAGTGTCAAACTTGGAGAGAGAAGAGCAATTTCTCCTCAGACGGAGGAATTGGCCATACGGGATCCCTTTTTTAAGGTGGTTCGGATGGCTACTATCTGCATGTAATATATTGTTAGTTGCGGTCTTTTTCCTGTAATTTTCCGTCACTATTCTTACTCCCTCTTTTTTCAAAGTCACATCTAGAAAATTTAGTTCTACTGTATTGGTTTCTGACGTCAGGATGATGTTCTTGTCGTTGTGGTTAAGGACCGCAACGAATTCATTGAATTCTTCTGCCGTCCCATCCCACAGGACAAGAACATCATCCACATATCTAATCCATAGTAGCACTTTGTCCTCAAAGATCCTTGAATAGTACTCAAAGATCTCTGATTCCCAAAGGCCCAGATGTAGACATGCATATGTGGGGGCACAAACTGCCCCCATCGCTGTCCCACACAGTTGGCGAAATATCTGTCCGTCAAATGAAAAAATATTATTTTTCAAGACAAACTCTAACAGGGAGTAGACAAATTCAGTATGTTCAGCATATGTTGGTCCTCTGGTCTCTAAGAACCTCCTTATTGCTGCTAAGCCTATTTTATGTGGTATGGAGGAGTAAAGACCCTCTACATCAAGAGATGCCAGAATGGTCTTTTCATTTACTACTACTCCATCCAACTTTCTCAAAAGATCGGCTGTGTCTTTAACATATGATGTTAAGGTTAGTAAAAAGGGTCGCAGGTATTTATCAACATACTCCCCAATTTTTTCAGTTGCACTCCCTATTCCCGAGACTATAGGCCTTCCCGGGGGGCACTGCATGTTTTTATGCAGCTTTGGCAATACATAAAAGACAGGCATAACTGGATGCTCAGGATATAGGAATTTGAACTCATTTTGGGTAATTACCCCTTTGCTTCTTGCATAATTCAAAAGTTTAAAAAGGGAATTTTGGACATGGACCAGAGGGTTGCCACCAATTTTTTCATATTGCTTTTTGTTATTTAGCTGCCGTTTGACTTCATTCACATAAAAATGCTCATCAAGTAAAACCAAATTACCGCCCTTGTCGGCAGGCTTTATCACCAAACCTTTGGCCATACTTAGTTCTTTTAGTGCTATTCTTTCCCTAGGTTTTAGGTTATCAAAAGTTTGTTGGCTCGATATATCTTCTATATCTTTCTCCATTTGTTTTACAAAAAGATTAACCGCTGGAACCAGGGAAAGTGAAGGCATATATGTTGATTTTGGTTTAAAGGCATACTTTCTATCCACCAAAGATTCTCTCTGTGTGTCATTATCAAAAACAGCTTGGTTTTCAGCAAGAAGTAACTCTAAATCATTAAGGGCCACTTGATCAGTTGCATCTAACATATAGTTGTTATCTGATTTAGATTTCATAATGACAGACAGGACAATCTTTCTAGCAAAAAGATGTAGGTCTTTTATGACCTCAAACTTGTCAATTGGTGTATTGGGGCAGAAGGACATACCTTTTTTAAGGAGTTCGATATGAGCTAGGTTTAGAGGAAAAGAGGAGAGGTTTACTATCTGTAGTTCCTCATCCATTGGGGTTTTTAAAAGCCCCTGCGTAATCCCCTCCCTCTGTACCTCCCCCTGCTCTGTGGAGCCTGGTCCCCTCTCCCTCTCTTTTCTCTGGTAGGATATCTCTTTTCCTTCCCTTGCCCCCCATAAGGGTCTCTTCCTTTTTCCCCTTCTGTTTTTCCTCCTCCTTCTATTTGTGTATTTGCTAGGGAGTTTTTTGAGGGTCCTGATTCTGAGTCTGACATATCAGTCCCGGAGTCATAGGTCCCTTTCTGAGATTTATATGTGTAAACCCTGCCATTTTTATAATCATCCTGATCTCTCCTTAGTTTCCTACATTTTCTTGATTTAATGTCAATTTTCAACTTTGAGATATTTGAGCTTGTTTCTCCATTCAATTTCTCAAATTTAGGGTCACATTCGAAAGAGTTAACCTTGATCATTGCTATTTCTGCTTCCCCCTTTACTTTCTCTAACCTTTTATTGTTTCTTTTGATCATCATTTCCATTAGATCAAGGGAGGTTGAGGAGAGTTTCTCATTCCATTCTTCTATGAAAGAGTCTCCCTCCTCATCCTCCCTTGTATTGGCACCTGGATCAAGTGACAATCTTAGTCCCCTAGGGATTATTTTCTTTTCAATATAGTTTGCCAGACTAGCATTTTCTGCCTTAATTTTCAATTGTCTACTCAAAAGGTATCTATATTTTCTGAAAGCACTGAAAATAGTTACCACTTCTTCATCATTTTCATCATTCCCCCCACTAATATCATTAGCCAGAGAATCTTTGAGTTCTGCCTCCCATAAATCATCTGAGAGAGTGTACGCCATGGTAGTGGCAGCTGAACAAAGACAGACAAGATTGTGGGAAAATGTAGGAGTTTTGAAACTAAGAACTCCTTAAGCAATCTACTCCAATCTCACCAGAAAAGGACAATTGAATCCTCAAATTATTATCCTCAAAAAGTAAAGACTAAATATAGGGGGTGTGAGAGAGTAGGTAATATTGCTAATTTGCTTTAAATGGTGCCACCCTTATAGTAAATATAAAGTATAAAAGAAAGATAGAAAAAAATACCAGGGTATATAAGATTACCCTAGAACAGCAAGGGAATAAACGGCACACATAGAAGACTTTCAAAAATGTATTTATAATAATTTCCCAAAAATACACTTAAGTATATAGCGATATCTTATCTGTCAATATCAGTTACCACTAAAGACAGCAAAATCTAAAACATTTTAAGTGCACTTAGACCTAATACTTTCCCTATGCTATAAATTACAAAAAGACATCATAAACAATAAGGGGTTAACCAGAAAACTCATGTTTATAACGAATGTTACATAGAATCTAATGTTTATAGGACATTTATAGTAAGTAGGCAAAATACATGTTAAACATATGGCTGCAGTCCAAACAGAGGTGAACTATATTATGTATCAAAAAGCGCTTGTTTTTCCTCTTAATATATACCAGGGAATCTTCTCTTAAGGCAAATAAATGTGCCGCAAGTAGTACTGCTGGATAAAGAGTCTCTAGCAAGTGTAATAATTCAGTTGGAAAACACAGCATATACTTAGCTTAAGTCCTCCGGTTTTTGTTGTTTCCACTTGTCTTCTGCTTGCAAGCACCTGTGATGATTACTTGGCGTGTGACATCAGCAATAGTGGGAGTGGTCTCTCGTCACCAGGGACTATGAGTGGCTATAGACAGAAGGATCCATTTGAATCAATTTTGCATTGTAAGTTTTGCCAAGAACTTTGACAAATGACTGTATCGCAAAGTTATGTATATGTTCACCTATCGTATAGGCACATCTTCCATTGCACTCCAATAGCACACTCCTCAAAACCACTTACTCCACTGTCGGAGTCACACCTGAAAGATTCGTAGCTCACTTTAAAGGTACAGCTGCATGTATAGAGCCAAAATGTCTCTGAAGAAACAAAAGATTCAGGGAATAGGCCTGGACAGGTGCACTAGAAATCCTGGCCCACGGTACATTCGACAGGTACCTGGGTTCTCATAAACACATAGTGCCAACGCACGTTTCTCCCCCACCTCCAGTATGTGTTACAGGGGATCATCAGGGCATGTAGAGTCCTCAGTGGACTTCCTCTTTTATGCAGATACCTAATTGCTTACAGGTGTTTTTTCCCAAGTATCCTTGCAACACCTTAAAGCTGTATCACTTTTAACCCTGTATTTCAAAAAAGCCTCTCAAAACTCAAAATTGTGTTAGAAAGTAATAGGTAAATATGTTTTGGTTCAACCTAATTCCTGGTTACCCCCAATACTTTCAAATACACAACAGAAGAGATAGAAATTACCCTCTAAACTGGCGCACACTTCAAACAGATGTTTATTATATTTAAAAAAAAATGAAAATTTATAAAAAGTGGACAAATTCAAGCTTATCGTTTAAACCTTTTGGGAATCTAGTTCCCAGTCTGTAGATCCATTTCGCCTCTTTTTGCAGGAGGACCCTATCATTATTTCCACCACGTCCATTTGTGATGCCTTTATCTATTATGATAAATTTCAATGAATCTACATTTTTATTGTGTACATTACAAAAATGCCTGGCAACATTAGTTTCTCTGGAGTGGAGAATATCGTCCCTGTGCTCCTGTACTCGGTCCTTCACCAATCTTTTCGTTTTTCCAACATAGAAAGCCGGACAGGAGCACCGCAGAAGATATATCACCCCCTCCGATTTGCAGTTAAAGAAGAATCTTATATCAAAGATCTTTCCATCCTGGACAGAGAATTGTTTAGTGCTATCCATGTGGGCACAGTATACACAGTGCCCACATGGAAAGCTACCCTTAATACCTCTGTCCTTTCTCAGCCAATCAGAGGCCGAAGGGCCCCTTGAGAATTGGCTCCTCACCAGTTTGTCCTTTAAACTTTGTGCTTTTCTAGCTGTTAGCAAAGGTGTATCCCCCATCACACTGTTCACTTTTTCATCAAGGGATAGGATGTGCCAATTTTTCTTGAAAACTGACCTTAGACTCTCCCATTGATTATTAAAATTAGAGATAAATCTAATTTTATTAGTTTCATTTTTAGAATTATTGCGATATAGTAAGTCATCCCTGGACATATTTCTTGCTTTCCAGAGAGATTTCTTGAGGCACTTGTTAGAATAACCTCTTTTTAGGAATCTCTCTTTCATTAGGGCTGCATGAGTGTCAAACTTGGAGAGAGAAGAGCAATTTCTCCTCAGACGGAGGAATTGGCCATACGGGATCCCTTTTTTAAGGTGGTTCGGATGGCTACTATCTGCATGTAATATATTGTTAGTTGCGGTCTTTTTCCTGTAATTTTCCGTCACTATTCTTGGGAAAAAACACCTGTAAGCAATTAGGTATCTGCATAAAAGAGGAAGTCCACTGAGGACTCTACATGCCCTGATGATCCCCTGTAACACATACTGGAGGTGGGGGAGAAACGTGCGTTGGCACTATGTGTTTATGAGAACCCAGGTACCTGTCGAATGTACCGTGGGCCAGGATTTCTAGTGCACCTGTCCAGGCCTATTCCCTGAATCTTTTGTTTCTTCAGAGACATTTTGGCTCTATACATGCAGCTGTACCTTTAAAGTGAGCTACGAATCTTTCAGGTGTGACTCCGACAGTGGAGTAAGTGGTTTTGAGGAGTGTGCTATTGGAGTGCAATGGAAGATGTGCCTATACGATAGGTGAACATATACATAACTTTGCGATACAGTCATTTGTCAAAGTTCTTGGCAAAACTTACAATGCAAAATTGATTCAAATGGATCCTTCTGTCTATAGCCACTCATAGTCCCTGGTGACGAGAGACCACTCCCACTATTGCTGATGTCACACGCCAAGTAATCATCACAGGTGCTTGCAAGCAGAAGACAAGTGGAAACAACAAAAACCGGAGGACTTAAGCTAAGTATATGCTGTGTTTTCCAACTGAATTATTACACTTGCTAGAGACTCTTTATCCAGCAGTACTACTTGCGGCACATTTATTTGCCTTAAGAGAAGATTCCCTGGTATATATTAAGAGGAAAAACAAGCGCTTTTTGATACATAATATAGTTCACCTCTGTTTGGACTGCAGCCATATGTTTAACATGTATTTTGCCTACTTACTATAAATGTCCTATAAACATTAGATTCTATGTAACATTCGTTATAAACATGAGTTTTCTGGTTAACCCCTTATTGTTTATGATGTCTTTTTGTAATTTATAGCATAGGGAAAGTATTAGGTCTAAGTGCACTTAAAATGTTTTAGATTTTGCTGTCTTTAGTGGTAACTGATATTGACAGATAAGATATCGCTATATACTTAAGTGTATTTTTGGGAAATTATTATAAATAAATTTTTGAAAGTCTTCTATGTGTGCCGTTTATTCCCTTGCTGTTCTAGGGTAATCTTATATACCCTGGTATTTTTTTCTATCTTTCTTTTATACTTTATATTTACTATAAGGGTGGCACCATTTAAAGCAAATTAGCAATATTACCTACTCTCTCACACCCCCTATATTTAGTCTTTACTTTTTGAGGATAATAATTTGAGGATTCAATTGTCCTTTTCTGGTGAGATTGGAGTAGATTGCTTAAGGAGTTCTTAGTTTCAAAACTCCTACATTTTCCCACAATCTTGTCTGTCTTTGTTCAGCTGCCACTACCATGGCGTACACTCTCTCAGATGATTTATGGGAGGCAGAACTCAAAGATTCTCTGGCTAATGATATTAGTGGGGGGAATGATGAAAATGATGAAGAAGTGGTAACTATTTTCAGTGCTTTCAGAAAATATAGATACCTTTTGAGTAGACAATTGAAAATTAAGGCAGAAAATGCTAGTCTGGCAAACTATATTGAAAAGAAAATAATCCCTAGGGGACTAAGATTGTCACTTGATCCAGGTGCCAATACAAGGGAGGATGAGGAGGGAGACTCTTTCATAGAAGAATGGAATGAGAAACTCTCCTCAACCTCCCTTGATCTAATGGAAATGATGATCAAAAGAAACAATAAAAGGTTAGAGAAAGTAAAGGGGGAAGCAGAAATAGCAATGATCAAGGTTAACTCTTTCGAATGTGACCCTAAATTTGAGAAATTGAATGGAGAAACAAGCTCAAATATCTCAAAGTTGAAAATTGACATTAAATCAAGAAAATGTAGGAAACTAAGGAGAGATCAGGATGATTATAAAAATGGCAGGGTTTACACATATAAATCTCAGAAAGGGACCTATGACTCCGGGACTGATATGTCAGACTCAGAATCAGGACCCTCAAAAAACTCCCTAGCAAATACACAAATAGAAGGAGGAGGAAAAACAGAAGGGGAAAAAGGAAGAGACCCTTATGGGGGGCAAGGGAAGGAAAAGAGATATCCTACCAGAGAAAAGAGAGGGAGAGGGGACCAGGCTCCACAGAGCAGGGGGAGGTACAGAGGGAGGGGATTACGCAGGGGCTTTTAAAAACCCCAATGGATGAGGAACTACAGATAGTAAACCTCTCCTCTTTTCCTCTAAACCTAGCTCATATCGAACTCCTTAAAAAAGGTATGTCCTTCTGCCCCAATACACCAATTGACAAGTTTGAGGTCATAAAAGACCTACATCTTTTTGCTAGAAAGATTGTCCTGTCTGTCATTATGAAATCTAAATCAGATAACAACTATATGTTAGATGCAACTGATCAAGTGGCCCTTAATGATTTAGAGTTACTTCTTGCTGAAAACCAAGCTGTTTTTGATAATGACACACAGAGAGAATCTTTGGTGGATAGAAAGTATGCCTTTAAACCAAAATCAACATATATGCCTTCACTTTCCCTGGTTCCAGCGGTTAATCTTTTTGTAAAACAAATGGAGAAAGATATAGAAGATATATCGAGCCAACAAACTTTTGATAACCTAAAACCTAGGGAAAGAATAGCACTAAAAGAACTAAGTATGGCCAAAGGTTTGGTGATAAAGCCTGCCGACAAGGGCGGTAATTTGGTTTTACTTGATGAGCATTTTTATGTGAATGAAGTCAAACGGCAGCTAAATAACAAAAAGCAATATGAAAAAATTGGTGGCAACCCTCTGGTCCATGTCCAAAATTCCCTTTTTAAACTTTTGAATTATGCAAGAAGCAAAGGGGTAATTACCCAAAATGAGTTCAAATTCCTATATCCTGAGCATCCAGTTATGCCTGTCTTTTATGTATTGCCAAAGCTGCATAAAAACATGCAGTGCCCCCCGGGAAGGCCTATAGTCTCGGGAATAGGGAGTGCAACTGAAAAAATTGGGGAGTATGTTGATAAATACCTGCGACCCTTTTTACTAACCTTAACATCATATGTTAAAGACACAGCCGATCTTTTGAGAAAGTTGGATGGAGTAGTAGTAAATGAAAAGACCATTCTGGCATCTCTTGATGTAGAGGGTCTTTACTCCTCCATACCACATAAAATAGGCTTAGCAGCAATAAGGAGGTTCTTAGAGACCAGAGGACCAACATATGCTGAACATACTGAATTTGTCTACTCCCTGTTAGAGTTTGTCTTGAAAAATAATATTTTTTCATTTGACGGACAGATATTTCGCCAACTGTGTGGGACAGCGATGGGGGCAGTTTGTGCCCCCACATATGCATGTCTACATCTGGGCCTTTGGGAATCAGAGATCTTTGAGTACTATTCAAGGATCTTTGAGGACAAAGTGCTACTATGGATTAGATATGTGGATGATGTTCTTGTCCTGTGGGATGGGACGGCAGAAGAATTCAATGAATTCGTTGCGGTCCTTAACCACAACGACAAGAACATCATCCTGACGTCAGAAACCAATACAGTAGAACTAAATTTTCTAGATGTGACTTTGAAAAAAGAGGGAGTAAGAATAGTGACGGAAAATTACAGGAAAAAGACCGCAACTAACAATATATTACATGCAGATAGTAGCCATCCGAACCACCTTAAAAAAGGGATCCCGTATGGCCAATTCCTCCGTCTGAGGAGAAATTGCTCTTCTCTCTCCAAGTTTGACACTCATGCAGCCCTAATGAAAGAGAGATTCCTAAAAAGAGGTTATTCTAACAAGTGCCTCAAGAAATCTCTCTGGAAAGCAAGAAATATGTCCAGGGATGACTTACTATATCGCAATAATTCTAAAAATGAAACTAATAAAATTAGATTTATCTCTAATTTTAATAATCAATGGGAGAGTCTAAGGTCAGTTTTCAAGAAAAATTGGCACATCCTATCCCTTGATGAAAAAGTGAACAGTGTGATGGGGGATACACCTTTGCTAACAGCTAGAAAAGCACAAAGTTTAAAGGACAAACTGGTGAGGAGCCAATTCTCAAGGGGCCCTTCGGCCTCTGATTGGCTGAGAAAGGACAGAGGTATTAAGGGTAGCTTTCCATGTGGGCACTGTGTATACTGTGCCCACATGGATAGCACTAAACAATTCTCTGTCCAGGATGGAAAGATCTTTGATATAAGATTCTTCTTTAACTGCAAATCGGAGGGGGTGATATATCTTCTGCGGTGCTCCTGTCCGGCTTTCTATGTTGGAAAAACGAAAAGATTGGTGAAGGACCGAGTACAGGAGCACAGGGACGATATTCTCCACTCCAGAGAAACTAATGTTGCCAGGCATTTTTGTAATGTACACAATAAAAATGTAGATTCATTGAAATTTATCATAATAGATAAAGGCATCACAAATGGACGTGGTGGAAATAATGATAGGGTCCTCCTGCAAAAAGAGGCGAAATGGATCTACAGACTGGGAACTAGATTCCCAAAAGGTTTAAACGATAAGCTTGAATTTGTCCACTTTTTATAAATTTTCATTTTTTTTTAAATATAATAAACATCTGTTTGAAGTGTGCGCCAGTTTAGAGGGTAATTTCTATCTCTTCTGTTGTGTATTTGAAAGTATTGGGGGTAACCAGGAATTAGGTTGAACCAAAACATATTTACCTATTACTTTCTAACACAATTTTGAGTTTTGAGAGGCTTTTTTGAAATACAGGGTTAAAAGTGATACAGCTTTAAGGTGTTGCAAGGATACTTGGGAAAAAACACCTGTAAGCAATTAGGTATCTGCATAAAAGAGGAAGTCCACTGAGGACTCTACATGCCCTGATGATCCCCTGTAACACATACTGGAGGTGGGGGAGAAACGTGCGTTGGCACTATGTGTTTATGAGAACCCAGGTACCTGTCGAATGTACCGTGGGCCAGGATTTCTAGTGCACCTGTCCAGGCCTATTCCCTGAATCTTTTGTTTCTTCAGAGACATTTTGGCTCTATACATGCAGCTGTACCTTTAAAGTGAGCTACGAATCTTTCAGGTGTGACTCCGACAGTGGAGTAAGTGGTTTTGAGGAGTGTGCTATTGGAGTGCAATGGAAGATGTGCCTATACGATAGGTGAACATATACATAACTTTGCGATACAGTCATTTGTCAAAGTTCTTGGCAAAACTTACAATGCAAAATTGATTCAAATGGATCCTTCTGTCTATAGCCACTCATAGTCCCTGGTGACGAGAGACCACTCCCACTATTGCTGATGTCACACGCCA